>NW_027176816.1:5333062-5380562 GCF_023349555.1 Cebidichthys violaceus
TTTATAAATCACAGTGTAGCCAGTAGAAAATAGGTTTACATACATCTAACGTGCAACAGCATTTACCTTTTTGAGGGAAACGTAATGCCGTCCAGTTTATGTTTTCTATCAACATAATGGGGAATTGTTTTTTATTAACATATCTGGCATGTCAAAAACATTTTTTGATGCTGTGGTATCAGTAAAATGTTAATTGACAATGCTTTTCCTTTGTTTTCTACCAAAATATCCGATCTTGCAATACAATACCCACTTGTAGTGACTACCACAACGTGATTATTAACAGTCAACTGAAAACCAACGTGCTCTTGTTGTTTAAACTCAACCATAGATGAGACTCAGGATGTGAAACCTGGTCTCTGGTCTCACAGTCCTGCGCTATCACCCCTGGCATATTAAAAACAACCCAGCTTCTGTTGTATAATATATACACTGCCACACATTGTTCATTGTTTCTTTCCATTTGGTCTGTTTAGAAGGGCCTTGCTGGAAAGTCCCCTGAGCTGGGAGAACTACACTGAGAAGTTTCAGCTGATGCTGTATCTGGAGGAGCTTCAGATGGAAGTGGACATCAAGAGATACAACATCCCCAACAGTGAAAAAGAACACACCATCATGTGTAAAGATCGGCTCAACAAGAAACTTCTCATTCTGGAGGTTATTATGCGCTCTCACTCATTCACTTCCAGTGCTCACATTATCTCTCATTTCTTCACTTCCTTCTGTTAATGATTTATTTAAGATAAGCTATCCAACTCTAGCTAGCTACCTAAATAGTATCTGTAGTTCCTGGAGAGGAGGAATAAATAAAACAGACATGTACATATCATAAACACTGTGCAAATATTAGTACTGTAATGCAAGCATAAGTAGTGATGAAGTTTTATTTAAACTACTGGCTCTGGTCTACTTTACATTGTTTTAGGGGATGCTTATCAGTGGAATTGTGACGTAAACAGATGTTCAGGTTTAATAGATAATTCCGGGTGTATCATAATGATCCCTTGTAATTATTTTTTTGTTATACTGGCTAAAGTGTAATCATGCATTCCGGTTGTGATGCATTATGATAAAATAAGAGAAATATAGGATGAAGAAAACCAAAAGAAAAGAAATGTCTGATATATTTAAAATAATTTAAAATAGCAACATATTCATCATCATATTCACTGACATAAAAATAATGAACGTGTGTTTTTCTCATTTTTGTTCACCTGCCAGGTACCTGGTGTGTCTGAGAACCGCCCGTCTGTTCTACGAGGGGATTCGCTGCTGGCATATCCTGCAGGAGAAAAAGGGGTGAAGTACTGCGGCTACGTCCACAGTGTGCAGCTGGACAGTGTCAAACTCGGCTTTGGGTCAAAGTAAGATCAAGACATTACAATTGGTTGATGCCTTTCTAGCATTATTGTTTGTATAGTTTTATCTATTGTACCTTTTTATCAGTGTTTACAATTGACCTTAGTTTTGTCTGTCAAAGCACTTTGTAACTGTTTTTAAAACTGATATATAAATAAAGTTTTTTATTATAATAAAAAAGGGATATAATAAAAAAAAAAAAATTTTTAGTCACGTTTGTTAATAATAAAGATCCACGCATCTTGTCTAAATTTGTTCGCAGATTGCTGGATCGCTTTGTAGATGGCATGAAGTTCAATGTTGAGTTCACTGTCAACCGCCTGATGGTGCGCGTTCAGCACCGAGCAGCAGAGCTGGCATCTACATTCAGACTGGGAGAGGTGCTGTTCCCTGCTGCACCTGCCGACTCCTCTCAGCAAACTGAGCTTCCCCACCTCAGGTTAGGCATGCTAGCATGTAGACTGTATATCCTGGTGCAACGTGTTGGCTATTTCACAGCACAGATGTCTGTAGTATATTTTCCTCTACATATGAATAAATAATGTAAGAGACTGAGCTGCAATATGATCACACTAAAAACATTATACTTAAAATCCATGCCACGACTCACGTGCACAATCACCCACGTGCACATGGAAGAAACCTGTTCCAGGCTTAAAACAACATCAAAATTACTTTTTCCTGAATGACAATCCAGAAGACACAGATGGGACCAGAGCAACACCCTAACTACAGCTCCAAATATGGAGGGAAAAATTAAGATAGCCATAGTGATAACAGAAAAAACTGCTTAATTCCGAGTTAACACGTTTTTTTCTGTCTATGATCAACTTATTGGACTTTAACTTTATATTAAACATAATACTTAAAGGCTGGCTTAATAACTGTGTGCTCTCTGACTCGTGGTGAGATACCACAGGAGTTTCTTCAGTTAATGCGGGTTTATTTACATCACACAGTACAAGTACAAGTAAACCGAGTTGTCTGGAATCAACTGACAAAACAAAGAAATGTGCCTTAATTTATACCCTTCTTCCCCCTTTTTATGATCGCCCCCCCCTCTCTTTTCACCCTTCTGTTCCCAATGTTCCTCTTGACAGTCATCTCGTTCATCATGTAATACAGTTTGGATTAACGATGCACTTTCAGCCCCGGTACATTGGGGGCTTTTGGGACATCTGGTCACATGAGATATATCATTTATCTGCTAATGAAGCCTTATTTGGATGTATCCCTGGCGTTGGACCTAATGTCCCCTGCTCTTCTTCTTTAGAAGCTTCATTATGAAGCTACGCGTCTACAGCTTTACATTAACACTTTTTTGGAATCTCGTTAAGTAGACATCACGTCTACATCGCTATTAACAACGCTCTGTGCACTTGTCATGTAGATATAACATCTACATTTTTACCTTATCAATTCTTTGTGCATGGAGACATTCTTTATTATTGTTTGTACCATTCAACTATCTGTGTTTTAATGACTCTGTGTACCAGAGTCCCTTCAGTCAAGCTGACCCAGCAGCGCATGCACAAAGGACAGCTTGTTTCCTTGGGACACAGCGATGGATACACTGCTGAAGGCCTCTAGTGTACGGACATGTTTTTATGAAGGTGCATGAAATACGTGACCATTCACAGCTTTGTGAATATGCGACTGTGAGGATACATGAACTAATACTAACCCCAAGGAATATGTTTGCAAGATTAGAATGATAGCTGAGCAAAGAATATGTACTAAACTCTTAAGCAAGGAACATCATTGTACACGCATACATTTTTCTCCTACAACACTAGAGGATGCTGCTGTACCGCATCAAATATCGTATTAATGGAGACATTTTAAAGAGCTTTCTTATACTCATATTACAAGATAAACCCATTTATTCTAACAGTGCTGGCCCAAAACCAGGTACTTGTGTTACCTGATAAGAGTATGTGATTCACTGTGCATTTAAACATGACGGCTGGCTCTCTCTACCCATTACTGTCATATGCATCTGTTATGCTGTTCATTCTGTACACATGACATCTATTGCACTTCTGTCCATCTTGGGAGAGGGATCCCTCCTTTGCTGCTCTCCCTAAGGTCTCTTCCTCTTTTCTCCCTGCTAAAGGGGTTTTTTGGGGGAGTTTTTCCTGTTCTGATGTGAAGGTTCCGGGACAGAGGATGTCGCATGTGTACAGATTGTAAAGCCCTCTGAGGCAAATTTGTAATTTCTGATTTTGGGCTATACAAAAATAAATTGAATTAAATTGAATTACTCTGCTCTGACATCATACTTCTGTTCCTGTATCTTTCTGTCAATAGGCTGTTTGACTCAAAGCTGGAAAGAAACCCAGAGCAGTATCAGGCTGTACAACACATTGTAGCTGGCTCATCCAAACCTGCCCCATACCTGGTGTTTGGCCCACCTGGAACAGGTACAGCGAGTACCAGCATAATATCCGTGTCTACTGTGTCAATAGAGCTAAACTGTTTAGCAATTTCGGGTATCCTGTCTGTTCAGGCAAAACGGTGACTCTGGTGGAGGCCATTAAGCAGATAGAGAAGACCCAGGCCTCCTGCCACATCCTGGCCTGCGCTCCCTCCAACAGCGCCGCCGATCTGCTCTGCAAGAAGATTCGGGAACACGTGGACGAGCATAAAGTGTTCCGCATGTACGCCAGCAGCCGTGACCCACACTACGTCCCTGATGAACTAAAGGTCAGTGTCCATGCATTCGATGCATGCTGTTTGTTTTCGATGTGAAGCATCTCTTTTCATGCAGAAAGTAACTGACATTCATTCGATTGGTCACAGTTAGATAATCTACTTACTAGTGGACTTTAAGATGCATAGCAGTGTCTATAGACGACTCAACAATACTGCTACACTTCCTGCTGCTTTATGTGTTTGATACTGTTGTAATCTTAGGTCTTTTTCTAGCCTCACTAAGGTTTGTGTACACGGACATTGTGGTACCTTCACAGGCATGCTCTAACCTGGTAGGGGAGTGTTACGTTTATCCTGCTAAAGAGAAGCTGATGGAGTATAGGATCATGGTCACCACCCTGTTAACCGCTGGAAGGTAGTGAATGACTGACAGTGCAGTTTGCTCACCTGTATGACACCATTACAACATTTGCATCTCACTGTTGCATACTGCAGTATTTATATTCTGTTTATATTCTCTGTCATCCAAAAATAATAACAGTCAAGTCCACAGATGAACTTCTGTGGGGGGGCGTTTTCTACCGTACATGTTCTCTCTCTCTCTCTCTGCAGGCTGGTCACAGGAGACATTCCTGATGGTCATTTCACTCATGTGTTTGTGGACGAGGCAGGACACGCTGTGGAGACTGAATGTTTAGTCCCATTGGCAGGTACAAATATTCTGTGACTATTGAACTTGCTGAATGTGTTGATTGATTTGTGATATCTGTGGGACAAAGGGCTGCTCAATAAATTTGTTGGCTAAATAATGTGATTACTTTAAGGCGACAGTCCTATTCTTTTTATCCATCATATCCTATTGCTCCAAAAGTCAAGGAAAACAACCCTTTGTTCTTCAGAAGCAGAAGCCATTGACCATTTTCTTACACTAGTTGGTTTTGGACTGACATCAATAATTGGTCAATGCAAAACTGATAACTTTGAAAACTTGGATGCAAGCATTCCAATATTGTTAATCTTGTGATTATTTGGAATAAATATATTTTAATACATGTAAGTACTCCCTCTTTCATGTATAGTTTTGACAACTACTTTAGGTCACTTAAAATTATGTTGTGTTTTTTTTGTTTAATCTTAATACAATTTTAGTCTCTCTTGATTTTCAGTGTAATAATACTTCTTTTGTTTACTGTTTGGGACCAATTGTCTTGCAGCATAATTTGCACTACTGTTGATTGTACTTGTTTTGTACCTTTTCCTTGTGACAAAAAAACACAAAACAAAACAAAAGGGCTGCTCAATGCAGAGTCGGGTCAGGTTGTTCTGGCTGGAGACCCCAAGCAGCTCGGACCCATCCTCAGATCCCCTTTTGCACTGAAATACGGCATGGGTAAGTACAGACGCACTCACATAGACACTGTCTTCTTAATAACACTGTAGCTTGAATAAATGAGGATTCGTAGTTCTGCAACACAGTTTTTGTGAGCTGAAACACAGACTTACACTTAATAGCATTGACTTGCTCTACTTGTGTGTGCGTCTGGAGTTAAAGACTCTTCTATCTGCAGGAGTGTCCCTCTTGGAGCGCCTGATGAATGATTTCTCTCTGTACCGGAAGGACGAGGGCGAGTTCAACAATCGCTTTGTCACCAAACTGCTGCGCAACTACAGGTTCGGTACTAGAGATTGCTACAGGCAGTCCTTGACAGAAAGTGCTCGATTTTGATTTGATTTTGTTTGTCCTGCTCAGGTCCCATCCGGCCATTCTGAAGGTTCCCAACGAGCTCTTCTATGACAACGAGCTGCAGTGTTGCGCAGATGAAATTTTGCGCAGCTCCTACTGCGGATGGGAACATCTCAAGAACAAGGTAGCGCTCCTTCTTATTTTTTAGCACACTCATACTGTACAGACATTGTACAAGCAGAAACGGACGTTTAGAAATCAAAGAATTAAAAATGACCAATACGCCTGAACCTCATGACTTAATTATATCTTTGTTAATCAATATGTAATGAAGCCATTTCATTCTCATTCTGGAGCTGAAACAATTAGTTTCCTAATCTATTAGTTGATTGACAGAAAATGAATTGTCAGCTATTAATCATTTCAGTAATTTCTTTGTAGCAAATGCTAAACGTTTGCTAGTGCCAGCATCTCCAACGTGAGGATTTGCAGATTTGTCTGTTATGTCATTGTAAATTGAATAGAATTTTGTCAGTTGGAAAAAAACAAGCAATTTTAAAGAAACTATAATTGTATTACTCAATTTCATAGTATATATCAAAGACTAAATGATTAAAATTATCAAGAAAGTAATTAGCAGACTAAGTGATAATAAAAATAATTGAAGAAAAAAATGTAAATGAATTACTTTGTTCAAATTCAGATTGATTTCCATTTCATCATTGATTGGTGTTGACAGTAGAGAGGCAAACTGATTTGTCAGCTCAGTATTCAAAAGAAGTTCTCCCAAAACATTTTATTTTTAATGTTTGTATATAAACATATATGTAATAAAATACAACTTATATCTCACATACCTCTCAGAACTTCCCGGTGATCTTCCGAGGTGTGACCGGTATTGACGAGCGTGAGAAAAGCAGTCCTTCCTTCTTCAACGTAGCAGAGGTGGAGGTGCTCATGGACTATGTGAGGAAACTGATGGAGACAGATGGCAAGAAGGGCCGGGCTACCATCTTACCCAAAGACATAGGCATCATCGCTCCCTACAGGAAACAGGTCTGAAATCATTCAACGCACACAGATTACAACAATTTATCTTATTGTTGCAGCAGATTACTTTAGTCCAAGTCCAAATGAACACAGGTTGAAGTGAAACAATGTAATTATATGTTGATTAAAAGCTGGAGCTGTCCCCCCCCCCCCCTCTGTGTCACATAGGTGCAGAAAATCCGCAAGGCCCTGAGAAAAGTTGGTGAAGACCTTAGAAAGGACATGGATGGCCTGAAGGTAACAAAATCATTCACACTTAAGTAATGTGAAACACGCAGCAGAGGAAGTGTCTTAAGTGTGTATACACACGTGTGTGTCAGGTTGGTTCGGTGGAGGAGTTCCAGGGTCAGGAGAGGAGAGTGATCATGGTGTCTACAGTTCGGAGCAGTCCCAATTACGTAGAGATAGACAAACAGTTCAACCTAGGCTTCGTCAAGAACGAGAAGGTATGCGAAGCAAACTCAAACACTGTGTATGTACACACAAAACAGGATTCTGACACGCTCTCTTCTTTTCCAGAGATTCAACGTGGCTGTGACTCGAGCTAAAGCCCTGCTAATCGTGGTGGGAAACCCCAGAGTGCTGAACACAGATCCTACCTGGTCCCGGTATGTGTCACATGACTGCTTCTAATTTCTGCTGCCAGCACAATTTATAAATTCACAAATTCAATACATTATTCTCTCCTTCCATGCTCATCTGCAGATTCATCCAGTACTGTCGAGATGAAGGAGGCTACGACGGTTATGAGCAGGTAGAGGAAGACATGGACGTGGTGGAGAGACTCGCTGCCCTCTTCATCAACATTGATATTCAAGGTGACAGACGCATCTTTGTTTTCATTAGCATCACCCCTCAAAATTAAATTTTTTTAATAGATGTTAAAATTGTCCACCTTGCTTTCTTTCTCTGAATCTTTTGTCGCCAGTGGAGACTGCAGAGAGCGCTGTTCAGCAGATTCTGGACCCCGAGTGGAGGAGCGACCTGTGAAGGAAACAAGAGTACAATCTTCCATCCAAGATTCATTTTGTATCGACGTTTCAAGATTTTACATGTTTACTTAAATTCTTCGAAAAGGGGCTTAATGTCACCTTTCCTCATTTTTTTCCAAACAAAGCATTCCAATAGACCTTTTGTAATGTCAGCTATATGAACTTGACCAAAGACCCTAAATGAGCCAATTCATTTTTAGAGCAGTTTGTCTTTAGCTAACTTATTGGACTTCAAAACAGCTACAAATGCTCCTTTTAACCTTGTGAAAGTCACAGGACATTATTTAGACTTGATTCTTCAATTGTTTTTATAATTTATATTGTTCTTTATTTTACCTAAAAAGTCAATCTCAGGGTTATTTAATTGATAGTTTGTTTCAACTTTGCTCAATCATCACTGCTCTTTTAGACTCATGAAGTGGTATATATGTCCATGTGTCCAATCTATTTTGAATTTACTATTACAAAATACAGCTTTTTAAATGAGTATTGATTAATAAAAAATGTTAATAGTCAATTTTTAACCGTTTTGCCTTTTCTGAAAAAAACGAAGCGATTTTAAAACAAAATATAATACATTATGTCATCCAAACAAAGTCCTTTTGCTAATGGGAAAGTTATACAAACAATGCTACGATATGAATGTAAATACATTTATAAGATTTAAAATGCATTTGCAAGATTTTAAGTTTTGATTTTGCAAAGTCAGTTTGTTAAAAAAAAAGAAAAAAGTAAACCAAACCAGTTAAGATTACGTAGTATTTAAAAAATACTTTAATAGCATGTTTGTCCCCAGACATTCAACACATCCCACTCCTGTTTGTAAAGCGTCATCACAATCAACATTTCTCTGGAACTATAGTGTTAACATAACAGACAGAAGCACCGTCAAGAAATTAACCCAATCCAGGTACATTCTGATCCATGTACCCGATAAGAAGTTCACCACAATTGTAGCTTGTGACGGTGGTGAGATCAATATATCATTAAATATACTTACATTCTTTCATGACAGGACCTACTATGCAATATATGTACTGCATGCATGTCTTTGCTTCAGCCATGACGCAGAAACATTAACTGCATTAGAGGGCTGCCTGTAAAAAGTTGAGGGGGTTTATGATCACGTCACTTAGTGTTGACAATACACGTGTGGAGAAAATTATACAAATTGTGGTTACTACCACTGATAGTTCTCTCAATGCAATTTCTTGTGTGAACGGCACTATCATGACGTGTTGGTGCAGCTCTGAGCCCAAACACCAGCGTTGTTCTCAGACATATTCTGTTTATCAGCTGGCTCTACTTCAATGACGAATACTCAAGGGAAAAGTTTTGACCGGACACTGCCCACACACTCTGATATGCTTGTTATTCCAATCACATTTCAAGCTATGTCCCTTGTGTGTATGTGTAAATTACACAACAACAAAGCACCGATTTCAAATATTCCAGAAAGCTACTGATCTGGTGAGCCAAACTGAGGAGATATCACATTGGTAATGACAAAATTTGAGCTGTCAACTGGAAATTTTATTCAAACTTTTATGCACAGAATAGACCTATAATCTGTCTGAATTGTATACAGTGTGCATCCATTGTGTGTTGAGACCAGAAACCTGTAGATTCAGTATACAGTGATGCATCATGACTGTGTACTGGATCTCATTTAACAGTACAGAGTTCAGACAGACGGCTTGTTTGGGGAAGGCGTTGACGCATCGGTAGAGGCAAGTCTGTTGGACTCGGAGCCAGCGTGAGCATGACTGAGTATTGTGTCCATGACAATAGACGACTGTCTCCAGTGCCGGTTTAAGCCATCGCCATGAAAGAGAGACACAGCGAGGTGCAGTCCAAAAGCTCTCCACACAAATAGCCGCTGCTGCTTCAGTTTATGTAGGTTTCAGTGGATGAACGCAGAGTGAACAGGCTCTAAATTTAGTCATTAATGCCAGAAGAGAAAGCTGAGGAAAATGGAGCTCTGCTGACTCAACACATGATGAAAAAGGATTTTAAGGGTGTAAAATGAATAGTGGTGCGATATATAGGTGGATCGGGACAGTGGTACATGCAGGTTGGAGAGGAGCAGGAGTTCCATACTATTAAAGCAAATCTTAAATCTGTCTTTCCATTCAGGAGGCATTTGAGCTACAATACCCTTTTCTGTAAACATAGTACAGGCATGATATGTTTGTAAAGTATATGCACATATAAATACAAACATACATTCATATAAGAGGGAGGGACAGGTCCTTCACACTAGGAGGAGGAAAACAGAACAGCAAACAAACAGAAACAAAGTTGTGTGAGTAGCAGAGGAAATAGAGTTAAAAAAGGCTGATTTGTTTTGCTTTTAAACAGGTGTGTCAGTCTTTCATATTGTCCTGTGGCATATCTGCATCTGTGAAGTAAGTATAGTCCACGGAAGCCATCGATTTAAGGTTTCTCTAGGTTTGCTCAGGTGCGCAAAGGGGGGGGGGGGGATCCTCCCTCGGGTGCTGATTGGCCAACAGACTCCGCCCCTTCACAGTAGCTGGCAGCCGCTCCTCTTCTTGCGCTTGCGGACCTGCAGTGCTGCTCTAGTGGCCATCTCAAACACCTCCCGCACGCCGTCCTTGGTCTTGGCGGAACACTCCAGGTAGCCGAAGGCACTGATGCGGTTGGCCATGTCTCTGCCCTCCTCAGGCTTAACAGGCTCCTGCAGGTTTAAGGTAAAGACGGAGGGTTCAAATTAGGCTGTAGGTGTTCATTCAACAAGGTGAACACGGGTTAGTTTTGCGGAGTAGTAGAATATGAAGTACATTTACTCAAGTACGGTACCTAGTACCTAGTACAAATTCAAGGTACATGTACTCTTTAGAGTTTCCCTTTCATGCAACTTTATACTTCTACATCACAGAGGTAAATATTGTTCTTTTTACATCCACAAACAGACAGGGAACATTTTAATACACTAATATATATATAGAGTCACACACACCTGTTTCATCTTGGCCAGCTCCCTGCGTGTGTGTTCATCATTCCTCAGGTCCTTCTTGTTACCCACGAGAATGATCGGGACGTTGGGACAAAAGTGTTTCACTTCAGGCGTCCATTTCTCGGGAATGTTCTCTGCAAGAAGGCAAAAATAAAGAAATACAAAAACAAGTCAAGTCACTGCACAAACTCCCGACTTATTTCCCTACAAGGACAGTTAGGAGAGTCTGTGCTGTTTCCCTTGTGACTGCACAAACATAACTATCAAGAGGTCACTGACTGCTCCCCGATACATGGGCGAGCATGCTAGCCAAAATCTGCGCTGTCTGGAGGGAGACGCCCGACTGAGATGGAGTAGACAAGTCATCTGTGTCATCGTCCACATCAACAACACTGTGGGAGAAAGCCACAGGAAATGTGCTCGTTCATCTTGTTCCCTTTCAATGTGGAAACAACTGAATTAAAATGCATCTATGAAGTGAAAGTGTCTTAAGGATGCATTGATCTGAATCAATCTACAAGAGGTTCATCTTGGATACTGTTCAATCAACTTCTAATTGACGTTAAAATGTACTTTTGCACTAAAAGCACGCCTGGCCAGCCCTGCTATGTCATAAAAACAAGGAGAGAGTCTGATATCATCACACACAGAGGGAGTGACTTCATTCTGCTCAGGTAGGAATTACTCCACTATATCTTTACATAGCATATAGTTTGCTGCTCTATCGATGCTGTGAGTGTCGTACATTGCTCCTTTAAGATATTAAATTATTCATTCAAATTGCTGTAGCTGAGAAATGGTCAGCTTTCCTGTTCTGGTTTAGTTCCACACTGAAGACATGACTACCAGTCAGCAGCAGGATTAATTACAACACCAATAATGTAATCATACTAATGAACAGATAAGCATTACGTCTCCATAAAATGGATCATTAATTGCATTATGCGCAGAGGCAGTGGACAGGGAAATGTAATGCAAAATACATAAATAATCAAAAGGGGGAAAACCTATAGAGAGGATCGGTGTGGATTTTACTGCACTGACAGACAAGTCAGACACAAATGTGGACATTTAATGGAGCATTTGTCAAAATGCCTTCCTGCATCTGTATGAAATATTATTGAGTATCGTTTTTTTTTTTTCTCAATGCAAAGAGTCCCAACCAGGTTATTATTTTCCTATATTGAGCATCAGTACGGCACGCAAGCTCTGAATTTTCTTTGCATCTTCTTTTTTTGTGGATTGAATCCATATATGCACTTTGTCGAGCTTCTTCACAATTGCTTAAAAACTAATTAAATTCTGTATAAATGACTGAAGAAACATAAGCCAGCTGCCTTGAATTACTGAGGTAGCATAACAAAGATAAAATAAATTAAGAAATTCATATCACTATTTTAATCAGGTTCCTTCTGTGTCAAGTCTCTTGGGTCACTGAAACCATGGCGTGATACCAAAGAGTTTTTACATTACTTTAAAAACCTTAACACATTTTCTAAAATGTTACTGACGGTTTCGCTAAGTAGGTAAACAATGTGTATGCAGCCTTACCTAAACTGTCGGGACTATCTATGGAGAAGCACATGAGGATAACATCTGTGTCAGGGTAGGAGAGAGGCCTCAGTCTGTCATAGTCTTCTTGACCGGCTGTATCCCACAATGCCAACTCCACCTGAGGAAGAGGAGAAGAAGAACACGAGTCAGGCAAATGGCTGCTAGCAAAGAGCGCAATTCAAGTAACATTATGAAGGTAAAACAATCCAACTTCGTCTACAGGAGGTTGAAGAGGGGAAAAGTGAACATAGACAAAGAGAAGATGGGCAACAAATATAGAGGCAGAATAACTGGGAAGATGAAGGAAAAAGAGGATTTCAAACAATTCATTCCGTTCATGCCTAAAAAGCAACTCCCAGAGGTGGAGATTGTTCCCACAGGATATTCTGAGGCTGTTAATCAAACCGTTTGCAGTCCCTGCATGCCTGACCTGCTCTAGATAAAACAAATGCCCAGCAAGAAAACATTTGAGCTCAGCAAGGTCTGTAACAGATGCTACAAACAAGCCCAAAGCACCACGAAGGAATGTCTTCTACACAGCAGCCTAGAAGTGTCATTGCATGAATACATCATGTGGCTGTTGTCTGTAAATATCTCCTAAACGGCTGTGGACTATTAGCTTTAACTGTAATCTATACCTAGTTTATCCTGATTATTTAATCCTACAGGAACCTCGCCCACATTGCAGTCACAGCTGGAGAACTGTGTCTGATGCAGCAGAGGACAGTGTGTCAGCAGCTACTCTGGACTTTTCTGACTTCTGCTCTCATGTGTTGCTAAATCTTGCTTGTTGGCCGACAAGCTACTAGCCTGGCTGGCCACACCATAGTATGTGAGACGGTGGGCTGACATTGACTGTGACAAACATGTGTCCATTTCTGCTGCTTTTGAATTATTTTACCACTAGATGTCTCTCAGGAGTCAGCCTCATCTACTTACTTTACCGAAAGGTTTCCTGTCTGAACTCCTCTTCTTGGTTGTTGTAACCACAACTAAATATAATCAAGGAATGATAAGTAGAGGTCAGCTGTAAGTTTAACTGTGTCACTGACAATAAAACTGACAAACTGACAATATTTCACTACACCAAAACACTATTAAAAATCTGTCTGGCACGGTTGAGGGGCTTGAAGTACAGTCGACTTTGTATTATACCGCACAGGAAACAGGAAATGGGAGATTAGTCATGATGCATGAGGGAATGGGTTTCAACACTGGGCAGGATGGTGGCACTGATCCACTTCCTGTTGTTGGCTGCAGGTCTGCTGCTGAATAACAATAAAAAGTCCCAAGGATTTGCTTACAATAAGCACTTCTCCCATCGGTCTTGATAGTACATGGTTCTCAAGCAGCAGGGCCACATTTCTATCACTACAGCAGCAGTTTTAGTGATACATAAACCTGTCTGTTCTGAAAATGTCTTGATTTATCAGTGGCGGAACTCATTGTTTACTCAAGTAAAAGTACTCCATTACAAGTAAAAATACTCAATTTATAATCTGACTGAAGTGGAAACACAGAGGTATCACCAGCTAAATGTACTTACAGTAATAGAAATAAAAGTACTTGTGAACGATATATTATTATATATTACATGATTAGACTGTTAATACTGATGCAGGTGGTGCTGCTGTAACTGGTCCAGGTGCAACTAGTTTTAGCTACTTTATATTATAACCAGGTAGTGACGTCCAGTGGTGTCCAACCTAGGGGTTGGGCCCCTCTATCGGGTCAGAAGATACATCTGTATGTCAAGTCAGATGATTTTGACTTTTCTCAAATCTTTGTTAAATATTGGATAATTTGACCTCGTTTGGGCCTCAAACAGTTATTCTGATGAAAGTTTAGAGGGAAAATGGTTCTTTGGTGGTATTTCTATCATCTCAGACGTCTGAAATATGACAAGATGTCCCAACCAGACAGTTTGTAAGAGGTCACAAGTCAAAAGTTTGGAAACTACAGACTTTTTTGGTTAACAATAAGTTTTATTTTATAAGTATATCTTATGTTTTTTTTGGTATTATTCTGAAAAGTACCTAGTCAGCTAAATGTTGTTGAGTAGAAAGCACAATATTTCCTTCTGAAATAAAAGTATACTCAAAATATAAACCTTATTCATAATCATCCACCCAAAACAAATAAAAATGCACTTTTAAAATATAAAGTACCTGTTTGCCATCAACTTCGATGTCAGCGATGTAGTTCTCAAACACAGTGGGGACGTAGACCTCTGGGAACTGGTCCTTACTGAAGACGATGAGCAGACAGGTCTTCCCACACGCACCATCACCAACGATCACCAACTTCTTCCTGATGGCTGCCATCTACAAACAAAATAAAATGTGGGTAATCTTTATTTTAAGAATTTAGAGATGCATGAGAATTAACCAAACAATCAGTAAACTGGAGAGCAGCAAATCTCTTTAAAGACAGGAGGGAGGTGAATCAATCCAACCAGAAATAGTAAGAGTGAAAGAACAAGAGGGGGAAGAAAAAAAGAAGAGATGATCGAAGTCTGTTTTAGAGCCGCACCCTCTTCCCTTTCCTGGACTGCGTCCTGTGAAAAAACAGAGTCAGGCTGAGAGGTCAGCAGTGGGAGGGAAGAGAACAGGAGCAGAGCAACAGTGTTGGTAATGCTGCAGCCTCAGTGCTCCAACACACGGCTGCACATCACATTAAAAATGATCCTAAATGTGTCACTTCTACGTCCCTGTGGCCTTGTGATCTACAGCTCTTACTGGTTTCTGTTGACGCCTCTGTATGGCACACAATGTTCTCCCATTATCTTTGCTTGTATCCCTGTGAGGTGCGTGTATGGGAGTGAAACGTGGCTTGCCAGAGAAAGATATGGCCACACATACACAAACGCACATGAATCAATAAGTATCTCCCACAAGCTGACAATAATGGAGAGAAGGCAGTAGGTGATGAGACAATGTACTGGCTGCCTGAACCAAAACAAACATCTAACCCGAAATATACAGATTTAAAAAGGTGCTATAATCAATAGTTATATATTATTAATGATCATATGATTACTTGCATGTGGACTCCTCAGCTCTACAGAGCTTTTTAGCATCCTTCAGCTTACTGTTTTGGTTTTAAGACCCATAACGTTACCATTTTAAATTTATTCTCACCGCTCTCACAGTGTTGTTTTTGGCTACAACAGGCTGTTTTCAGTGAAAAAGTAAGATCCCCACTCTACACTACCTGCCCAGCAACAAATGGCAGACAGATACAGCTAGCTGGTGAACATATTGGAGCATTTAGCAGCTAAAGAGCCAGTTAGTGGAGCAAACACAGCTAAAAAAGGAGAGAGATTAGATTGCTTTTACATTCATCAGTTGGCCATAAAAAACTCACACTAATGCTCTGTATTTACTGGGTGTGTAAATAAGCAACTGCTAGTTTGTGGTATCAACTTAACAGGCGATCATTCAGTGTTGTGTTTACAGCTTGTTTTTCCTGCAAAGTGGCCAAAATGTAATTTATTGCAGCTTTTAGAAAACAAGAAGTAACCCCAAGAATGCAAAACTTTGAAGCACTAAAGTACTTATTTCATCATCATCATCATCATCATCAGATCCACAAACTCCAACAGGTATACTAGAAACAGTAATATTTCAAACTGTAGTTTTGTGCTATGGAATGGTAAACAGAGTTTTGCTGCACTTGAGTGAATAAACAGTCATTTCCTCTGAAATAGTCAGTGGGTGGGCTGCTGATACCAAATATTCATAGAAACTAAAGCCAAATAAATTCTTAATTTAATTGGCTTTAGTTGGCTTAATTAAATTCTTGATGGGAACATGGAGGCTCCTCTACACAGAGGGACCAAAACAATGTATTCTGTCATTTATTGCATGAATTACATTTCCTTCAGCTTTGTTAAAAAAGACTTTGAGCCCAGGCGTTTGTGCATCTCCACGTCCTTCATTTTGATTCGCCTCATCTACCATTTTCACCACAAGAATCAAAAGACAATTGTTCAGTTTGATTTTTCTCTCCCACACATTAAATCAGGCCAGTCTGTCTCTGGAGAGAGCCACCTGTTCTCAGTGATAGCAGGCTGCTGTTACTCCATTCATCATACTGTCACTACCAGAAGGAGGGAGGATGGACAGACACACAGACACACACACACACACTTACAAGATGCGTTAGTCCTGCTACAAAATAATGCTGCTTATTGACGACGATAGCTCTCCCATCATGCTGCCTATACGGTGCCGGGGGCCACACATGGTGCTTAGTGGGGATAATGGCCCCTTACCTTTGCACTAATATGTGTGTGTGTGCGTGCGTGCGTGCGTGTGTGCGTGCGTGCGTGCGCGCACACACACACACACACACACACTGTGCGCGCACACACACTGTGCGCGCACACACACTGTGCGCGCACACACACTGTGCTGGTACAAGGATGGGAACAGGCACTCCAAGGACTTCTCTAAATAAGCGCTGATGTTGAGGCGTGTTCTGCTACCCTTAAAATGTGGCATAAAACAATTCACTTTAACAGTGATATCAATAAAGTGATGATGCTAACGATTCATCATTTCTGAAATTTAAATAATTCAATCAGTAGAATAACTATGAACCAATCATTTTCAATTGATTGTATCATGTCAATTCATTAATATAATTGTCAAACTCTGATATTTATGTGTAAGGAACATGTGCCAGACAGCGTAGCAGTGGGAAGCCAGCTGTGGACCAGTGAAATAGTTTATTTTAAGAATTGTAGGTGTTATGGTTTCGATTTATTATAAACTCATTAACTATCCATTTGTATGCTCTTCCTGTTAGAAGCTCAGGTTTGAATAACAAGAGTCATTCTCTGCTGTTAAGTGAACATCTGCAGGTGCTTAATGTGCTTTGTGGATTTTCCCCATGACATTTGTGTCCTCATTTGCCTTCCTTACTTCCTTTCTTTAAGTGACTTCCTGGTATGACATCAACAGTAGAGGGAGGAGAGAAAATGAGCCACAGGAAAGACATCTGGAGTTCAACCATTTTGTCATTTTCTCTCATTCTCCCTCCTCCAGTTTCTCCCCTCAGGTCAGTTAAAAATAA
This sequence comes from Cebidichthys violaceus, assembly GCF_023349555.1. Classification (NCBI taxonomy): domain Eukaryota; kingdom Metazoa; phylum Chordata; class Actinopteri; order Perciformes; family Stichaeidae; genus Cebidichthys; species Cebidichthys violaceus. The sequence continues at coordinate 5,350,413 of NW_027176816.1, forward strand.
GCTTTATTAGCACAAGGAGGAGTCTCTTCCTTTTCCTTAAGTCTGGACTCAGTGTGGGACTGTTCCTTTAACAAGAGCCTGCACCGTGTGTGAGGATTCACGGAGAGCAGACACCCACATATATTCAACAATCAAAAGTTAAGGGTGGCCTTAATCTTATGTTGCAATAAGTAGGCCTCAGTGTTTGGGGAAAACGGTCCAAAAACACTCATTAATAATTGAAATGAAGATCTGTGTGTTACTTCAATCGCTTGTACCAGTAGCAGTGAATTGAATAGACCGAGCCAGCCACGTGATACTACAGCTGCATTATTGTCAGTGTTACAAAAAACAATAAGAACCAAAAACGCGAGTGGTGAGCTATAATATACACACAGACATTCAGTACCCACACACACACCCAGTCTCACAGAGAAAGATCGTATAACGTAGAAGTGCATTCACACGTTTCTCAGGATGAACACTCCCGTCTTGCATAATGTTTGTCCCTGTGTGGGGTAGCAAAGGACAAAGTTCACATTCCTTGCACATGCACAACACATTAGCCCGTCCTGTTCAACAGAAGTGTGTGTGTGTGTGTGTGTGTGTGTGTGGGGGGACAATAGGAAAAAAAGACATTGTAATCACATGGATCAGCAAAGTCAAGGTATTAACACCAACACTGCAGTTAGTGACCCTTTTGATTAAGAGTACTTATTAAAACAACAAAAACAAAAATGGTAAGTATTGTTGTTATTTAGTAAAACTGTTACAGTGGAACCACAAAGAGTTGAGTGGGGGAACTGTGGCGACAGTGTGGAGCAGAAAGTAATGCAATCAGAGCTGCTTTGTGTCAAAAAAATACCTGTTTCAGTGGAATGTTGCAGGTGAACCACGCCTTTAAAATGCTGCTGAGTGTTGACAGCTGCACCTGAACTTCAGTGTTTTGATGTTGTGTTTGAAGCTGTCCAACTTTGTGCCACCTACAATGAGAGACACGTCTCGCTTCACAGGCATCCCTAGTATCCACAACCTACAGGACACTACATAAAATGTTATCGGGAATCACTTTTTGACGTAAACGTTACATCGTGTCATCACACGACGTTCATCGCCTGGCATTCAGAACAACTTTAGCTCTACACAGAAAAAAATCCGCCCTCTCATTCGTTCCAATGAGGCCATTCCTGTAAGACAGGAGGGGACCAGCAAAAAAGTGGAAACTAGCTCAACCTTTGCTGCAGCGCAACATGATGTAATCCGACAAGGCACTGCTGTGTGACCGATTAAATACATACAAGCGCAAATTCCTGGTGGATTACTATGCAACATGAACAGTATATTTCTACTCTTTACCTCGTGATGAAGTTGTAAAATCCTGTTTCAGAGTAATATAAACTTGTGCTGTATTTTGGCGTCTGAGAAGCCTTCAAACTCATGGCTCAGTTCACTATACTGGCTGGATCGTATTTCATCGGCTCACCGGCTGTACAACGTAAAACCTGTTGCAGGTAAAGTCATGATATGTAGATGCCTCTAAGCTACATTAAGTGACGGAGGTGACGATAAATAGAGTCAAGCAGGCCCTTGTGTGGCCATGTCAAGACCTGAAGGTGTCGCTTCAACTGATCCAGTTTGACAGAGCAAGGACAATAGAAATAAACTTTAGTGGTGACTTCTGTACTGTAGTGAATGAAGAGTCTGGAGACATACAGGGGTAGGCTGGCCATAGGGGATACCGGGGAAATCCCCGGTAGGCCGACGAGGTTGGGCTGGTCCAATACTGGCCCTCCCTCTTGACATCGCCAGCCCAGACTATATTTTATGCTTCACAGAACACATTAAATTTACTCTAATACCTAAAGTCAATAATCACTGACTGACATTTATACTACTCCTCGCGATTTGTATTCACACTGATGGTTTCCATCGTCCTTACTCATCTAATTTCTTCAGTCAGTCTAACTTTGTTTTGGGTGTTATTAAATGCCAATCACTCTAGCCTACTCAACACTTGCGTCACTCGCTCGCAGATGAAGCCGTTTTTTGAGCGTGAGCCGGCAGCATGGCACCAAAACGTAAATCCTTTAAAAAAGGTGGAGCTGAAAAGCTCAGGGAGAAAAAGAAGAGATGTCTGGAGGAAGGTGCATCAAAATATTTAAAAATCTCTGACTTATTTGGGAAACCAACGACTGGTGACAGCGATATGATGGTAAGTTGTAGCATATTCATCTAGCAAACTATACCTACCTTGGAGTGTTACAATAGCCAGTATCATTTTATTCCACGTGTCTATCCAGGCAAATTGGTGGATCCAAATGTTATAAAAAAAAATAAAATAAATAAAAACATTTTTGTAATCATCTAAAATAATGAATGAATGAAATAATAAAGTGTATGGGTATTTTTCCAAGTAGGCCACTGACTGGTCGATATGTGCGATGCATTGAGTGGGCAGCGCGCCGTGTATTGAGTGGGCCAGTCTGACAGTAACTCCCGGGCCACTTTTTTCCCCCCAGTCCACCCCTGGAGACAAACATGGGTATTTGGCCAAATACTAAAGCAATAGATACACCATATCTGACCTGGGCAAAATATATTACCAGAAATTATGGAATAAGGACAGAGAACTGTAAATGTAGAATCACAAACAGGATTTCAGCTGCTCAGCAGACCATGAATTAATTCATGTTCCCCTGATTTCCTTTTCCTTGGAATGTGCCAGGACACCCCCTGTCAACTTTACACTAGCTGTATACTTTCAGGTGATGTTTGAAGAAAGAGTTTGAGCTGTTACTGAGTGTTAACAGTTGGGATATTGACACACTGATCGGTCAAAAGCAGGAATAAGCATTCCACATGAAGATTAATAACGGATCAGTGAATGCTCACAATCAAACCCTGTCTGACTGTGTTCAAATGTGGGAGGACGTAAGCTTTGAGGAATGTCTCACCCACTTTCAACACCCCTCACCCCTTTCTTCTAAACACACATCTCTCCGTCCACCAGTACCTCTCCGTTATTCTCCTGGTTGAAATGTTGAGGAATTGATTATACATAAAGACCAGCGTGGATAACAGACATGGGGCCAAACTGCAACAACTACACATTCACCTAACACTGTAACAGGTGGAGCAACTTTTCTCCACCTGATTTAAGTGTTGCTTTTGGTTGAAGACTGCATTTCAGGGCAGTGTTTTGAACATGCTGGGGACGGAGAGGCTGTCAAACCTTTCTGACACAACAGGTTTACACTGACACTCCTATTACACAAAAGATGACAGAAACATTTTCAAAACAGAGCTAAAACTATTAATTGATAAACAGAATATCACTAATTAATTGTCATTATTAAATCAGAAATGCCCCCCCAAAAGAAAATCCCTGGTGTATGGATGTGGATAATGATGTAAATAACTGCTGGTTGTCTTTGCCTTTAAACTGAAAATGTTTGGGTTTGGTCAGACGAGTATGTTGACTTTTTCACGATTTTTTGACACTGTGCACGGCCGCTTAATGAGAGTAGGACAGCGATTGGGAATACAGAACATACGGCGCAGGAAACAAACGCAGATGACAAAATGTACAGGACGTCATGCGGACCCACGCCTGACTTCTGACAGGACGCGCTGTGTGTCGCTCCGAAAGGAAATGAAAGAGCAGGAAAGAAAGGCAGATGAGTATTAAAAAACGTTTCAATTCAGAATCAATTGAGGCAACTTATCAGATTTACAGCAGCTCTCTCTGGAGCCACAGAAGGCTTTATAGAATCTTTCTCACATATGCAGTAATACTCTCCTGGAAGACCTGGAAAATCAGTAGGACCTGTTTAGGGAGCTTTCTTAATGCAAAGCCATTTAGTTGACAAACATACTCAGACTGCTTTATTAATTTCAACATAGAATTACTTAAGGCTAAGTTTGTACTGTGGAGATAATGTAGGGAAATATAAATTAAATCTAATTCAAAATATATACATAGATGACAAACTCTGGAAGTTGTAGCACAAAATAAATCTCTCTCTCTCTCTCTCTCTCTCTCTCTCTCTCTCTCTCTCTCTCTCTCTCTCTCTCTCTCTCTCTCTCTCTCTCTCTCTCTCTCTCTCTCTCTCAACCAGAAGTGGCTGCTCAGGATCCAGCTAAAGTCATGAGAACCTAGCTGGAGCCCAAAATAGGACAGAGCCATTGAGACTACCCCGACCCAATTCATCACAGAGCACAGCTCTGAGCAGAGCGGAGGACGAAAGAGAGAAACAGCACACAGAATTATCCTCTCATCCGCCGTACAGACCGACAGAAAAGTCAGAAAGATTGAGGGAAGGGAGGAAGGAGAACATGAGCATGTTATACACCAGCAACAGATATGGAGAAACTTAAAACATACCAAAGTCTTTGATTAATATTCCATGAGTACAAAATAAATAAATGGATGAATTAGTCATGGAGTGGAGAGGGAGCAGAGCTCATCAGGACTTGGTTAGAAATCATTAACGTGTTTCTGTTTTCGTAGCCCTGCTTCTTACTCCCTCAGAATTTGTTCCTGTACCTCCCTCCTCCTCCAGCCTCTTGTTCTCACTCTGTCCTCGTCTCATCCTTTTCTCTCTCTCTCTTCCTGTGTTGCAGTGTGATGTCACCATCAGGGAGCTAATGCTCCGTATCCTTAGGGTGCTGCATTCCTCCTATCTGACTCTCATACACGGCACAAATGAAAGCCAGAGCTGACACGCATGAAGCCACCCCCACCCAACACCACGAGAGTTTATCTCATCTTAGGGTTGAGGTTCAATAGCATTACAATGCAATAACGATTTCCCAATCATTTCAAACCCCTTATCTTATTAGGTTCGCCTTTTTAACTTTGGCTGCAACTAAATGCTAAAATAACTGCGACCCAAAGATGTCTAATCACCTTTTCTTGGCTAACAAGGCAGAAACACTACAGCTTTAAATGTTCACAGCCTGTACTTAAAACATTAGGACACATTCAAATAATATCTGTAGCCTACTTACTAAATACTGAAGGTCCCGTCACACAACTGTCAAATATTGATGTATGAATAACGGTTTAACGGGGAGATTCTCAAATTGATTTGAGGTGATGAGCTGGATTATTTCGCCACTGTTGATCTGCTGAACTACAAAAACACACACAGTCCACTCACAGTCCTCGTACAGCGACACAAAAGAGAGTGATGCGTCCTTTAACAAACAATCTTTGGCTGAATACAGACACCAGCTGCAGAGAGCACATGAACCAGAGAACAGCCAATCTTTCACTGTAGTTGAACAGATTTAACGCTACAGCTGATCGTGACGTTTGTCATTTTAACAGTCGGCTATTAAAAATGAAGCCTGCTGCCTATGTGATTTGCTCTCTTTGCTAGTAAAAAAGTGAGGAGAGATAAAAGATTTCATAAGAGATTTGTTAGCATCTCTCAGCTTAACTAATCGGGGTATTTTGCCAACCGCCAAATGGATCCAAAATGGAACCAGCTACCAGTTCCCATTCCTAAGAGCTCTGCTGCTAATGTTACTCAGAAGACATGTTCGGCTTTCCTAATTGCCCTTTTAGGGACTTCCTGAAACTGCAAGCACAAAAGCAAAAGGCCGCTGAACAAGATTTTTTTTTTTTGCCCTAGAGGATTTTCTCATCCGTTTACTGCCTGTACATTATACACCCAGCAGCCTACAGACACAATTTTCCATGTCGACATGTTTGCTAGTCACGGTCAGATGACTAGTACACAGATAAGCCTAAACTCAGCACTTTCCTGTCTTCTGTTAGGGTGGAACATTGTGTTTGAGCACCTCGACTGATAAGCACCTATGGCTTTAAAATACACAAACCAGCGGCTCCCCACTGAACATGAGCATGAGCAGGAAGGATGGAATAACGGCCATCTGGGCATTCCCCTTCTGTCCATGCACCACTTCCTAAATCTTTGCTCAGGAGAACTTCCTGCATTCGCCATCCCTAAGGTTCGGGCTGCAATGTACAATAAGTAAAACACTAGTAGTAGGCTAGTGGTGGTGAGCATGACAAGGAGAACACTATGAGGTGCAGCACCAAGGTGAAATGAGCTTTTGATCTATAATTGTCCATAAAGGCTTCAGCAGTGACCTACTGAGCTTCAGCTGTCGTCTGAGATGACCTCAATACGACAAGAAGAGAAGAATAAGAGATGTCAAGTCTGTCATTATGATACACCATCTCTTATTTTAATTAGACAGTTAGGATATTTGGGGTATTTGTATGGATGTCCCGATCAAATCTGGATCCGAGTCCTTTAATGCTGATACAGAGTTTAATCCGATACTAATTTACATTTTACCTAAATGTTGAATAAATATGTATCCGACTTTCCACAAGCTACCGGATCCACATACTCAGGATCCTGATTCAAAACAATAAGCTTAACTTATTGGTATGCTGTGGGTAAAATACTCATTTGTGCACTTCAAGCCAAGGAAACCTTTCAAAACATTTAATTAGTGAATGTTTTGATTAGAGATATCCAACGTCGTCAATTCTCTTCTAATTACATTTGTGCAAGGATTCCTCTGTATGTGTGTGTGTGTGTGTGTGTGTGTGTGTGTGTGTGTGTGTGTGTGTGTGTGTGTGTGTGTGCTTTTACTTTTCTGAACATTAGTGTTTCCAATCCACCGTCCACATCTATCTCCATTTGTAAATTACACCACTCATACTTTACTTTTACAAGCCAAACACAGCCCACTTCACACAGAGGCTCTGGATTACATCACTCGGTAGAGTGACAGTCAAAACCACACGGATGCTGCTGACGACAGCCGCAGACATAATGACTTCTGCTTTTATATTAATGTAGTCTAGATCGGGGATTTCCTTCCACTGCATTGGCACTGATTTGTGTGCGAGTGTGTGTCACTTCCACTTGTGACCACTACCTGCAAACAGCCTGGTCAGCTGTTCTGCTACAATGACATCATACTTTCTCCTGTAGTAGCCATACAAACATTTGACGTAAAGGCACACACGCCAGGAAGATATCTTTAAGCATTCTTCTGCTGGGTTCGTGTCTGCCCTTTAACAGTGTGACAGTGTAGAAACACAAAGGGGTAGTATAGTCCAGTTGATGGATGGCATTAGTTCTGCAGGGCTCGGATACCGGTGGTAGCGTCTTTATTATGGGGAACACGCCAAGACAATTAAGGGAACTCTGAGATGTATGAGGGCTACAGCAGCCGAGCAGCACAACAAGGGTGTGGTGACTCCGAGAGAGGAATGTCCTCGGGACGGACAAATGTTTTAACGGTTACTTCAAATGGGCAAGAAGGAGAGACTTTCTGAAGGCCCAAACAAAACAAGAAAAGGTCACTCACTCGGTACCCTATAAGTATTATTGATATTTTGCCTTTTAATAGTTCATGTACAGCAGGAAAAAATACTCGATACCACCAACTCATTTACTGGCCAAACAGGTTTCCAGAAAGAGCGAGGCGATACGTTTTTTTTGTTGTTTTTTTTACAGCGAGTAAAGATCAGCTCTGCCTTCCTCCACAGCTGAAGTCCATATAATTAGATTACGTAATAAGGCACATTATGAGGCAGGGCTGGGTTTGTGTGGTAGGAATGCTGATATGACCCATATCTCCGACTGGAGAGAACAAACAGGTGTGTCCACACGGTTAGTTGTACTTTTCCTTTATATGTATACGAACTAAACGTCGAAACATGTAACCATTCCGCTGGAGAAAAAAAAAACTTCTAAAACAAGTAACAGGTTTCAACTCGCCGAGCTGCAGCTGGTCGTACCTCGGCTCATTAACGTGTCACTTTTCCGTCACACCTCAAAAACTCGCTTTCCTGACTCGAGGCGCTCGCGAAATGAAACGAGTGTGATGAAAAGGAAAACAAATCTTTTTCTTACCTTAAGTGTGCTTTTTAAATATCAAAGGCCTCCGTGTTCCCCTCCTGCCGACTTCCGTCCGTGAAGCAGCTGTAGAGTAAAAACGGCCGAGGAGGAAGCGACCAAACCGATACTCGCAAGACCCTCCCTTAACACTGCGTTCACGGTCCCCCTCGGAAAACTTGATATCGCCATTTTAATCGTGTGGCTCGAAGAAATAATGCAACATCTTCAATTGAAGAAGATACAGATAAAACAGTTATGTGCAGTATCTTATTGTTGACATGGTTTGCATGCTCTCTGACAGCTTTCCCCTCAAATCCGTCTACACCGAATACCACACCAGATCTCTACTGACCAATGTGATTTATATACAGTGAATTAATTTACCTTTTTGCTTTTTCCAAAGCTCACATTGATTGCTATGATTGGCACCAATATTTCTTAAATTTCCTTAAAATGTATGACTCTGTAAGTATATTTTACAGAAGGAAACAAATTCTACTTTGTGTCCCAATTGCATACTAAATATTTACTTTGTGATACCACAAGGTTTACACCGTGTACCAATGGTCACAGTGCACTATTGATACTGATATCAATCCACTGTGACTCTTGTCGTGCCAATTTCAAATGTGAAAATGTCAAAAATAGTCCAACTCATTTTCCTGATGAAGGGCCCATCTAGGTTGTCCCTTTTCTAATGAAATTCCAATATTTAATAGAATATTAAATAGTGTTATTAAGTCCTTGTGTGTGACTGTGTGTGTGTGTGTGTTTTGAACAGTGAATGTTTTTTTCATATAAATATGTTAATTTATATATTATTTTTGGGAGCTGTTTCCAGCTGCTTGATTGTATTTCTTCTTTTACACTACCACACAGAAAAACACATAATTTGTACATTTGGGACAGAGGGTCAGCTGCGTACGGCATTCTGAATTAAAAAATGCCCGACTGCACCTGAATGCAGCACAGTGTCTTCACTGTTTAAGATTCCAGCGTCTGCACGCTATTGGCGGAAAGGATTTAACCGTTACAAGGCCCCTCCCCTTTACGGTTAGAGAATAATGACATCATTTATTTATATAAAGAGGTGGTCTGTCGTTTAAAATGTCACCATTAGTTCAGTTATCTCACGAGCAATGTTTTTCAGTGTTTTGTAAAATCTGAGATGAATACTTCTGTTCTTATTGATAAAAACATTAACATAATCTTATGTTATTAGTATTATTGTTCTTCTTCTAATTATTATTAGTATTATTATTTGATGTGTAAGGAAATTAACTTTAACTGGATTGCTGTTTTCACACAGTGCTCCAGGAAATCACACAACAGGGATTTGAGCTTTGTGAGGTCATAAGTTAATTCGCCTTAGAGTGCAGTACACTGTAAAAACGTAGCAGCTCCAGGGTAAGAAGGACGTTTCATGGCATACAGTAGGCCTATTATTAACCCACAGTAGTAGCCTATTATAAACACTTGCATGTTTATCAAGATAGTTCTTTTAGTCAATCGGGAAGTTTTATTGTACCCAAAGAAAAACACCTAGCAGTCACTTTGTAGTGCATTAGTTTTGCTTCTCATGTGGGGAGACAAAACAAAGACTTAGTTGTTGAGAGGCTTGAACCACACGCCTCCACAACAAACCGAATGTATCCTACTCCTCTGCATCCTGGCACTTTGACAGTAATTTGGACAGTTCTCTGCCGTTTCCATGGTAATACCCACATACTGTAGTTTAAAATAAAACAGTGCACAGAGGCACCTCCCAGTCCTATAGAATACTGATGGTATTTATATGAGCTGTCTGGGAGGGACTGCTGGCGAATGTGTGCCGACCGGAGAAAGATGAGCGTTTGCAATGCAGCTGCAATTCAGAGAGCTTGCAAACAACACCCCTATGTGCTCTCTCCATCACTCATCTCTCTAGCTGCTATTGTGACACCATGCTACGTGGTGCATCAGCTGAGTCTGTAAATTTAGATGGTTGAATTGTTTGGAGACATCTATAGTGTTGGGGACTTTTAATATTTACTGATCTGTGCACACACAGTAATTTTTTAGTGTAAAAAATGTTTAACTTTTGAGTTTCTAAAGGTTTTTAACATGTGAAATTGCAGGCTGAACTTTCACATGTAAATGCATGTCATTGACCAATGATAATTCATCTTGACTGCTTTTGAGTAAACAGAGAGACCTGGTCCAATACGAAGAGAAAGCTATCATATATTAGCACCATCCAATCTAAAAGAGTCGCAGTATAAACTGCCACTACACCGCCAACACACTGGTACCACCAATTTTACAAGGAGGCATACTTGTGCTACTTTCTAAATCTAGAAGCACTTCTGTGTGTTGTTTTATCATGAGAGTCGCTGAACAAAAAATATTAGCATAATTAAAGTATTATTTTCACCAATATAGATAACATATTAGCATTTAGCACCACTGCTGAGTCAGAGTGCGCCCGATTGAAGTTAAGTACAGAAGTCAAGTGGTACTATTCAGCGCCTCCACTAGCTGGAAGAGTGAGTAGAGTTTCCAGTGTGGGCTCAGTAATATACAGTACAACAAGTCTGTAAAGCCTCGAGGGGAAACTCCCACACTGCTACAAGATAGCCGGACTTTTTCACAGTAGTTTAGATGTATGGAGTGAGTTAGTGTTTTTTTACAGTATACGGGTAAGTTGTCGAGAAAAGATGTGTGATTTACTGTAGTGAGGGACGCTGGTTGATTGGAAGAAATAGACAAGTTCAGAAAGGAAGTTTTGTTTGATGTCAGGGCACTACACCGATCACCTTCCACTGAAAATAATGGATTTTAATCCATTATTTTTCATGTGTAATGTTAAATGTCAAGTGTCACAAGGTAAAATAAACCGAGGAAGAAATCCATCCACAGATAGCTAAGACATTATAAATAAACTGTGAAAATGGACCGCAATATGTTTCCCGGCCTGGGGCAATGTGTCATACAATTATGCATTATCAACCAAAAATTAATTACGGAGTTGTACAGTAGACTCTAGTGTCAACATGTCACCATTACACAGTGTACTGCTGGGTTTAAAGGTTGTACTTCTATTCTTACGCCACTACAATTCAGATAAACTACGTAAAGCCTTTCTTTTTTTTTTTTTTCTTCTTTGCTGTGAAAAAATGAATTATAGTATCACAGACTATGCTGACATTGCATCCCGGTGTCCAGTGTGGCATATAAACCTTTTGAGAGGACGGCTTGTCCATCAAAAGTTGCACATGCAACGACCTAAGCCTTTCATTGATTTATTAAAGCTGATATAATTCAGCATTGGGGTTACACAGTGCCTTTTCCCTCTGGAGACAACACCAAAACATCAATAGTATCTCTGTGAAACCCATTTCTGGCATTTCTCATCGTTTTCTCGCTCTGGTCGTTATGGATCAGTGAACACAGAACACAAGAGAACAAGCTTGAGGCTGCGGTGAACTACTGAGTCACCCATCAGGTCCCTGAGGAAGTTTGCTCATGAGAGAGGAGGTGGACTAGATGTCCTCACTTCACCCTTACGGCATTTACACAGCTAAAATGTGAGGACACAGCGACCCTTAGTGGTGTAACACACACGGTACAATCTGCACTGTCTGTGCAAGGTAATCTGTTAGAGTAGTAAGGAAGGCTGATGATAACAAACAGAAGGAAATCCACCTCATCAACATCGTTTGGTTAAAACAATGGAGTCAACATCTGGACTTGTTTTCAGTCCAGATGCTTTCATGCTTAGAAAGAAAAGGTCCTCATACTCCGTCAGCACGGAAATTATTAGAGACACAATATTTTGGCCATGGACCTTCATCAGGCATTTAATTCACAATGTGAACCAAAACATCTTTAGACTAATAATGCCATATGTGATAAACACCTGACACCTGAATTAACACTACCAGTAACTTTATCCAGTAATTGATTAAAAAACAGCCTCAAATGAGAAAATACATGTCAAAATGGGTTGAATACCAATTCAAATATAGGAAAAATAAGATTTAGATGGGGAATGCAAAATAATCAAGTTATCAACAATGAAGCTGTAATGATTAGTTGATTAGTTAATCAACAAAAAAAATAAAGGGTTTGAGCAGTTTTTAAGCAAAAATGGCAAAGACTCACTGGTTCCAGCATCTCAAATGTGATTATTTTCTGTTTTTCTGAGTCTTTTATGATAGTAAACTGAATATCATCAGGTTTTGGACTGTTGCTCAGACAGAAAACTATGGGTCTGGGAATATGGGATGGGCATTTTATGGGCAGATCTGAAAATATTAAGTCTCTGTCTACTATCGTATCTGGGTCTTCATAATCTCCATAACCTTTAAGAAAAACAAGTCATATCTGCTGATTACATTGAGAAAACATAAAGAAATATCCCACAAAATATCCATCAGTATTTCAAGTAAATAGTCTAATATTTACAACACATGGCCAATATTTTAATGCTACGATAAAGAAGGCAACTGTTTCTCAAAAATATTAAACAAAGAGCCTAAGAAATATTGGAACCCAAGAAATTGTCAAAGTACAAAACAAGAAAGAGTCAATTATTGATGTGTTAACTTTCTCAGGTGTTCCATTTTATAGGTTACTGTGGCTTTACTATGAAGACATTTTGGTTGACATTGTGAATGTGATGCCTGACGAAGGTCCAAAAATAAAACGTGAGTTTATCTATATTTTCCTCCACATCTGTCTACCAGACGTAATAACAAAACATGACAAATGCTTTGAAACGACCATAATATCTATCTGTGCGAAGGTAATATAACGAGATTATTTTTTAGGAGAGTAACTTTTTCCATTACTGATCCATCGACATACAACAGACCTGACCACTAGAGGGCCCTACAATCACACAAATAGGGACAATAAACAACTCCTCTGTATGCTCGTCTTTCTTTATGGTCCAAAACCGTTCATTTTCTTCACATGAGGTATTTTAAGAGACAGATTTTTACCACTATTGATATCCCATGAAACACCCCTGCCTACTGTTCATGCTCGTTCACCCTTTCAACTGCAACATTGACGTTTTGAACAAAGCCAAAACTAAAAATGAAAAAAAAACAGGTTTCTCCAGAAGACAACATTTATAACCACCGACCTCGTCTGCCTCCTCCTACTCATGCTTGGAGCTGATTTTTCTTCAAAATAGTGCTATTAGTAGCAGGGAATGTGGGCTCACTGGTTTTCTCCTCTCCAAAGTGTCTTTCATCGTGGCTCCCTCTGGTGTCTTTTTTCTCAGTAAGCTGGAGTCAGTTGAGTAAAAGACACAACTGGGAACAGAGAAAGAGTGAGTGAAAATCATCCCTGCTGCCTCATATAAAACGCTCCCACATCACAGCCATTGGCCGGCATGGATTATCATTAATCATGTGTTGGTGTTGTCATCAGGGGGAAATGAGGTCAGAGGAAAGAAGTGAGGGGGACAGGGGGGAAGCAGGTGGGAAAGAAGTGTCGAGGGAGGGGTGAGACGGATGAATGAATGCAGTGTGGTCCCACTGGCAGCATATACAAACAGACTGAATTGCTTTCGGTGGCTGTGCTTTGCACAGGGATGCCTCTATGGGGTTATAGACAGGCATCTGTATGGATGGGATGTTGTGCGAGTATCAGGCAATTTAAACCTATATGAATGTGAATCCGGGCTGGACAGACTTTTGTTCAGCAGACCAAGTTCACAAGGAGTTTAAAAACAATTGCCTCCTTCTTGTAAGGCTTTACAGGGATGAGCAAGCCATGCAAACATAAAAGCCAGGAATTGAGGGGACAGTTAAACTTTTATCTCGCTTCACTTGGGTCAAATACCCAGCTGTGCAGTTTTAATATGTAAAGCCAAAGGCGTGCATCAGTACTTGTGTTTGTGTCAGACCTTCTAATCCAGTTTATGTACATTGAGCCACAGTGTAGCAGGGTGGTGGATGCAGGGATGAGTTAAAGGCACAATATCTACTAATACTTTCCAATGTAATGGGAGAACAGTTTCTAATCCCTAAAACAACTATATGCTCTCTGCCTCTCTCTTAGCTGTACTATAGTACAGTATAAACCTGACAAGTGCATTCGACAGTGCAACTTTGCTCTTCAGCCTCCAAATAGACCCTTATCTGTCTGATTCCATCCTACTAAAGCTGTTTACTAGATTGAGAGAAGGAAAGAGAGAGAAAGAGAGAGAGAGAGAGAGAAATGCTGGAGGAGAGAAAGACAGAAAAACTGAGAGTGAGAGAGGATTAAAAAAAAGAAAGACAGAAGGAGCGATAGATATTCCTGTCCCTGAACCGGTAGCGTGGAACAACATAATCCCAAATTTTTATGGCTGTTGTTTTTCTTGAAAAGATTTTGGATTATGAGTGGCAGTAGCATTATAACGCCTGTATCTGATTGTGCGCAGGAGATTATCTAACTGGACCTCACCAACCTGCTGCTCAGATGAGTGGAGCTGAGAGGTCAAGACACAAGCGGAGGAATTGAGTTGTTTAAGGATTGGTACTAAGACCTTTTCTCTGTTACTCTCTACTGTTCCCCAGTATTCGTAAAAAAAACACAAAGAAATAGAAGCTTTTATTTGCACTCCCTCGTGAAGCTGTGCCATCATCTTCAACTCTTCACCACTGAATATTTTAAAAAGCCATGGAAACAAGTCTCTCGTTGCACTGAGAGAGCTCTCCAGCTGGTGTGCATATCCTCCTCCATGTATGGGTTAACTGACTCCCATCACACACGGATATCTGATAAGTTAAAGGATCATCACTCTCTGCCCTCTTCTTGTTCCAGAGCGGCACCTGTGTGACAAAGCCGCTGTCACTGCATTCCTATAATCAACGCGTATGAGTGTTTTGTAATCTACTTACTTCTATGCTTAATAAATGCATACATTCTTTGAAAACATCTTAGTTCCACTACCGTGTTTGGCACTGACAAAGCCTGTTGAGGACAGTCTATTCCTGTAGAGATGTCTCTGGTGCACTCCTGTTGTGTCTACATTTGTGTAAAACCTGACGAAGCGTAAAGGAGCGACATTTTGAGAACACAGCAGAACGGAACATCGGGATATGACACGATGCTCTTCATTTCCTCCTTGCTGTGTTTATCAAAGTCAACTGGTTGTGAGGAAGCTGCGATCCAGCATGTCCTCAAGCCTACGTGTGTGACCGTTGGACCACTGATTTTTTTTTTATCTGAAAAAGATTGGTGGAGTTGTTGCCACTTAACCCTTTGACACGAGTGTGGATAATAATTAAAAAGCCAAAACGTTATGAATACATGTGTTCAACAAGCACGAACATGTACATGAAAGCAAAACCTAATTCAATCGGCTCTGTCCACAGTCTCTAATCCACTGCCGCTATGTTTACACAAACACAGCACAAAAGCATTATTAGAAAACAAACTGACAACACTGACTGATACTGATGGAAACTTGTTCATTATTTTATTAACATTTCAGGTTTGTTTCCAGATATTAATGACTTTATATGGTGACTTTGCTGTTGTAAACATTACTTTTGCTGCTCTAGAAACAATATTTAGTTATATTTCAAAAATAAATCAATTCAAATCCTGTTCTGAATATACAGAAAACAGAACTAAAGAAGAGTGAATATTGACTTAATATAGTCAACATGTGACAATGTTGGGTTCACAGCTTGAATGAATTAATGCCACTTTAAAGGAGGTTAGAGTTATCTTACAAACACTACTAATTGCATCTTCCCCTGCATTCATTCACAGGGCAAGCAGAGTGTCAGAGATGATCTTTTCTAAAAGCAGCATCCTCCCAGCTCTCCCTGGAGGATCTCCAGGTGCTGCCATACCAGCTGGGAAATGTTGTCAGTCAATCTGTCATGTTGCTCTTGTGTCTGAGGTTCAACAACTGCCTACGGTCCCATGCCACACTGGCTGTCCCAGGGGGAAAGCTCAAGCTGAGAAAGAAGCATGAACCGGTGGTGTGACCAGTCACGAAGAAAGATGAGGAAGAGAGCAGCAGTAGTCTGACCACCTGAATAAACACCGGGGCTATCATGCCTCTTTTTTTTTTTTGGCAATGAGATCATTCAGCTCATTTCCATGTACTGTAAATGGCATTTAACGTGACAGAAAGCAGATCGGTATAAGGTGTGTCTAGAATGTCTGTCATGTAAATTTAATGCGGCTAACTCTAGTGTAGTTAACGCTAATGAGAGTCTCAAGCAAGGCTCATGGAGCTTTCATGCTGCGATGCAAGGCCATCAATTAGCAATGAGGGCAGAGAATGATCTTTCATGCTCATCGGAGCTTTGAAGGAATTAGTCTGTTTGAACATTTACATCTTTGAGTGAGAGGAAGACAGAAACAGACAGGAGGAGAGAGAGTTCAGTTGGTAGGCGGCACCCTGCTGTTATTTGAGAAAAAGTGTTCTTTGGCGAGGGCAGCTCTGTCTTTCAACTCCACTAACGCTCTGTGATGAGTGATCTACTGTAACTTATTTAACACTGTAAATCACATTCTTCTAAAAAGCACTGCTCGAGTAAAAAAAAAGAAGCTTATTCAGCTCTTTCAAGTTTACAAATTAATGCAAAGATTCCTAGATTAGTGGGAACTTTACGGAAATACGTTTTTAGAATTTCCAGAGAGTCAGCATATGTTTGAATTTTGACCGAGAAAAATGACAGCAAATGTGATGAACGTTGCACGTTTACTGCATTTTTGTCCGAGCAGTCTGGAATGAGTGTCCACCCTTCGAACATGCATGTGCTGTATATCCCCTACATTTCCCGAGGGATATGATACACGAGGGAGAAAAAAAGGAGCATGACTGACAGACAGAAGGAGACACACAGAAAGACGGGAGGGAGTGCAAAAGCGGCGAGGGTTAGCAGGAACAGAGGAGCTGCCATCCAAATGGATAACACAACAAGCAACAAGAAACAACAACAGTGACAGCTACACCTTCCAGCTGCCGTCTTTCATATGCTAATGCTGGCATTACTGGCTGCCAATGCAACACAGAACTCAACGTGTGTGTTTCTGTGTGTTTATTCCAAATGAAGTGATGCACTCACGTGGTTTTGCTAATAAGAGTCATCTGGCAAGGCTTTTAAACACACGCACATTTGTACACATAATACTGTGTAACAAGCTTTCATCTTTACTTTGATGTTTTTACATGACAATCAAATGTTACGCAGTATTGTGCTGGGTACGTTTTAGGATGACAGTTAGAATGTATTGTAACAGATGGGAAATGGCTTTTTTCTTAAAATGTATAGGTCTGATGTTATTCCATATTTTTCTTATGGCAACAAATCTTATGAAAAGAAACAAATCCAACAATTACCTGATGCTACATGTACTTTGTAACTTAAACGTAAATGAGCCACACTGTTGCACTGGGTCACATGTCCCTATACAATGAACATGGGCCCTGTTGTTTATTTTCTGTAAATACTAGACAAAAATAGATAGATAGAAATATTGACTATAGCTGCTTTAAAGATCTACTTCTTCAGGAACCGATGGGCTAAGGGGGCTGAGAGGAACAGAGAGGTCGTGGAAATATTGCTTTTTACATTTTCTCTATGAGATTTTGCATCTGCTCCATTGTTCATCGTCTGCTCTCATTAACAGCTCTGATTATGATATGAAAGGCCATGTGGTAAACTTCTCATGCCTGTAAGGATTATCTCATGGTCCGGCAGCATTCTCCTCCATTTCAGTTGTTTCGTTGAGCTGATTTCCCTTCAGTGATTGAAGGAAATGTGTGACAAGCAAACGTGATTAGATTATTTTGAGCTGCTCTATTAATATGTCCACGTGGCTGTGTTTGTGTGTGTGTGTGTGTGTGTGTGTGTGTGTGTGTGTGCTAGCATGGGCCTCTCCATGTACGCAAAACATTGACTCTCCTGGGTTGTCATGTGGTCTGTAAAGCTTCTCTCTGTGGGAATTGACTATCTATTTGGTGACAGAAATGCACCAAGCACTCTGATTGGCACATGTTAAATCCCTCCCTGTGTGATTGGGAGGCCACCAGTTGGAGTGGGTGGATGTGTGTGTGAGCATACATGTCTGTGGGTGAGGATGTATGTGCAAATGCCACAGATCCCAAAGGAATTAGGTTGATTTTGAGGTCTTCCAAGCAGCACAGGGATCTTGCATGCATGTGTGTCTCTATTTGTTATCTCGCAATCCACATGCTGAGTTTAACTGTGCTGCCAGAGAACGGTGTAGAAGACAAATCCGGTGGCTTGGATATGATTCACCCGTGTTACTTGGAGAGAGAGAGAGAGAGAGAGAGAGAGAGAGAGAGAGAGAGAGAGAGAGAGAGAGAGAGAGAGAGAGAGAGAGAGAGAAAAAGCAATGGAGAGACAGACAGAGAAAGACAGAGAAGGAGAATGCTTTGATATATGAAGAAGATAATATGGAGGAATCAAAGAATGAGAAATAAAACACAGACTGAGAAAAATAAGAGAGGAAAAGTGTTAAGGAGGAGAATGTTGAAGGCTCGAGAAGCGGGGACGGAAAGGAGAGGAGAGTTCAGTAATCTGAACTCTTTTTTTCAGAGTAACAGATTAGCTCACTGGGTGAAATGATATATGACTGGCACTAAGCCTCCTCACATGCACACACGCACAATCACGCCCCCACTATGGATCAATTACCCTGTCATCCATGTGTGCAGCCATACATCATCACCTCGATTACACCTCACAGACGCACAAACTCTGGCACTTGCATGTTAACTCCTACATAGGCTATACTATACACACACACACACACACACACACCGCTAGAACTTCAACTGTACTTTCACTGGCTGTTTGTGTGTCTAGTGTTTTTTGACCAAGTGTTTCGACTGCCTTCTGTGGCCTTGATACCTATTACTATTACCTGTTTCTTATGCAGACAGACGACACACACACACACACACACACACACACACACACACACACACACACACACACACACACACACACACACACACATATGCACAGTCACACACAGTTACACCCCAGAGCCAGTGGGGCTGCCTCCTCAAATGAACTGCAGAGTCACAGAGTCTGGACAAAGTCATTTGTTGTGAGTAAACTTCTTTGGGCAGCTCAGGTCATTCCAGGCAGTGGAAGACGGAGACCCCACACACACACGCACACACACAAACCAACACTCACACACAGGTCAATTTAGTTGGGCATGGTGTCGATCACCCCTCTGCTCCTGTTGGTATAGTCTACCGGGAAATGCCCATAGCTCAGCTAAAGTGAGTTCAATTTAATTTGAACTTCACACAGCTGCGAGAGGGAGAGGGAGAGAGACGAGGGGGAGGTTGTGGGCGATCCAATATGGTTTTGTCCTTCTTGAAGTGACACAAACATTTCAGACTTTCCCCATGTCCAGCATCCATCCCCCAGAGAGCCATTGCTGACGCATTTGGAATTGTGGGACTGTTTGTGTACGTGTGTGTGTGTGCGTGTGTGTGTGTGTGCGTGTGGTTGCTGATAGGGCCTACATCAGCTCGTCTGCCAGTCTATGTTGACAAGAGAGGACATAATATATCCAACAGGTCTTGGCGCAGCCCATATGGTCTTCTTCACATTACTGTACAGTATCATTTACATTTATTGCATGCGCTTGTCTAGTCAGCTGTTCCCTCTTCAGGCCGCTAGGGAGCGCTGCTCCGCTTCACAGCTGACAGTGAAGCAGCGCTCTCTGTCTTCCAGGCGGACAGGGGGGGAGCGCACCAACAGTCTGTCTGACTCCCCGACCGCATCGCACCTCTGTCCCGTCACACTCGGCTACTTTCTCGCCGCTTCCCCCTGCAGAGGATAAACGGGGGATTCTCGGTGCTAAACAAAAGGCTGATTGAGGGAGGTTTTAAGTTGGATGTTTCCTCCATGTTGGTATGTCTTAATAACTAAGTTTCCTGTCTCACCCCGTTGTGCAAAAGCGGAGGAGAGCAGCGGAACTTTCAGGGGACCTTTTCTTGCACCGGAGTAACCGCTGCATTTAACCCAGGAGGTCAGATCTGCCACCGGCTTCGTTGCTCTCTTGCCCGGCTGCGGAGGTGGAGGGTATGGTGTAACTTTTTCCGCTCCAGTCGAACCAAAGCGGCCGGTGTGAGAGAGAGGAGCCGTTTTATGGTACCGGAGAGGGGATGCGAGCCTCTCCCCCGTCTCGGATAGCGGAGCGGCTATGAGGAGAGAGGATCACCTGCTGGGCTAACAGAACAAGACCACACCGCACCAACAGGTATGGATCGGTGCCTTTACACCTGCACAGAACACCCTGGTGCAGCCCACGGTTTTAATGCGCTTTCTGTTGACTGTTGGCAGTGCGCGTGAGACGAAGTAAATTAGTGGCACACCTGCCACGCGTGATTAATATGCTTTATAACATTCTACTCATTATCTCGTCTTTGAAAAATCAGTTACGCACGGAATGTATTACACTTCATCCGTTCCATTTCAGGGAATATACAAGATATTGATTTTATGAATGCATGAGTGTTATGCAAAAAGATTTCCTCGCGGTAATATCCCATCAGCATGGTATGAGTTTTATTATCGCGGTGGTGATTTTACAGCAAAGACAAATGATTGCGGGTGTTTCAGGTGTTGCACAGCCCTCTCGTTCTCTCTCTCTCTCTCTCTCTCTCTCTCTCTCTCTCTCTCTCTCTCTCTCTCTCTCACACACACACACACACACACACACACACACACACACACACGCGCGCGCGCACAAAGGGGGCACGTAGGTCTTAGCTGTGCGTATACGGGCATATGGCACCGGGTTCAGTGCGCTGTGTTATGCAGAGCTTTTGCGGGGGCAAACAGCTGCTCACCTTATTTTGACAAATTCTATGAGCTGTGCTGTGTCCAAAGGTGCTAAATGATAAGCATGCTGTTGCCTTTAGTCATGGTGAAAGAACAGATAAGGAACCTTAATGTTTCCTTCGCAATAAATATCTCTCCCTCATTTAAAAAAATCAAATAGTTACACTCAACAGTGGTTTGTATAGTCTTTACATGAGAGGAACATACTGCTTGTACACATTCAAAATGTGAAGTGTGTGTGGAGCATGTAGAGGAAGTCATCACCCTGAAAGCGGTGGGCGTCTTCTGCAGCAGCGCCATGGATCACCATGTACTGTAGATGGTGATTCATAAGGTGACCTTTATTGGCGGCAGTGGACACATAGTGCATCAATTTGGCAGCAGTGAAGAGGCTGTGAGTTGTGACAGTCACTACTTATAGCTCTGGATATGTTAAAATACACTGTTAGAGGTAACATGGTGCAACATATCCTCTTACAATGGTTTGTATGATGTCTTATGTAAATTTTCCTATTATTTTTTTGTGAGTTTTCCAAGGAATGTCAAGCAACACGAGCGATCAGTGCACCTGCGCAAGCGCCTGCGGAGTTTAAGCAACAAAACTACTTGGTTAGGTTTAGGAAAAGATCGTGTTTTGGGTTAAAATAACAACAGAAGTGTTGTTACTTGAGTACAAAAGTTCAGTAACAAATAAGTCAATGTTTATGTTCAAGTAATTACGGAAGTGGCAAATAATTCAACATTTACTTCTGGTTTCAAATGAGACATGAACAGCGGTTTCCCGGATGAAAGTCCAGTGTTTGTAGACTCAGCGATCCACCCTGAGACCTCCTACTTCTGTACACAGACGTTATCTCTCATTCTATACGACGTATAGGTACAGCGAAGAACAGTGTAGAGCCTGCATGGTAACATTTGTGTCTCCTGATCATGTTATCTTATGGCTATTTCTGGCCTTTTAATCACCTTGACTTGTTTATGAAATCCTTGTGTGTGCATAAGGTGATTCGCTTCAACCAAAGATGGTCATCCCAACTGTGGACATATTTTTGACATGCTCCAGCTCCATCTGTCTCCTTCTCTTACTCTCCTCCTGTTTTCACGAGCCTCTGCAAGGAACATAGAAGAGACGAGGCTGAGAAGTGGAGTGAGGGAGTTACAAAATAAGCAGGAAGAGAACTGACAGTGAGACATGAGTGACAGGAGAGTAGAGGTGCAGGGAGGTGGCAGCCAGAGGCGGGACCAAGATAAGGTGCTGAGGTTTATGTGGAAAAGGAATGCATTAAAATAAACAAATACATGTGCAGTCACTTGCTCCTAGAATGGTTCTCTAATGTATTTTGAATATGGCCACAGGCTGATGAATACCATCATGAAATGTTAAAACATCACCAGTTCATTCAATAAAATGGAGAGAATGAAAAGAAAGATAGAAAAATGAGGACAGAGGAAGGAAGAATGGAAATGACGTCCAAGTGAGCAGGACAAAACAGTATTTAGACTCTCATTTTTTAATAAAGATTAAATCTTTACATGCATTTATGTAACCTATGTCTTCTTTTGTGCCATATCATTTAGGAAACATTAAGTAATTGCAGCCTCCTGATGACGGCTGCACAACCGGTCCAATAAATAAAACACAACAGAATAGCACTTCTCCTCATGTGTCCTTACTTTAAAATGAATTGCCAGGTTGGCTGACTCACATTATATCTTCTTCAAAACCAGGCAAAATATTTAACTGAAATAACACAAGAGATGGAGAGGATGATGTGGTAAAGAAGAACTACCTCGGTCAAGACTCGGTTTTAGGTGAATCTTTGCTTTTTATTAGATTTTTTATTGCCGTTTTATTCCTTTATTACATAGTGATTAGTGGAAAGGTGACAGGAAATAATGGAGAGAGATGCAACAAAGGTCATAGTGGGCGTCTTAATCCCTGTGCCACAGGGACACCCCAGTGCATGTTTGCTTTTGGAAATTGAATGGCTGTATGTGAAGAGCAAGGGGATACACTGATTAGCAAACCAGCAGAGTCCACAGGACTTGTTTAAATTGGACAATTTTACCCTGCCTCCTTCTGGCAACATGACCAAAAGCACACGCGAGTTATCCTTAAAATGCAGCCAACTTTCATGTTTCTCTAATCCACAATTTCCTTATGTCTCCCTGTGCACTTTTAACCCATACGCTCCCTCTTCCTACATGTCTCCCTCTCACTTCCTTTATCCTTCTCTTCTACCAATAAGCCCTCTGGGTCATGGGAATACTGTCAAAGCTGCTGTCCAGAGAGAAAGAGAGACAGACAGGGACAAGGAGAGCAACCAGGCAGAAATGAAAAAGTATAGTCTGTGTTAAAGGTGATCTTGTTTGTATTTGCCACCTCCTGTAGCTGTGCATGATGAGAAAAGAAGAGGAGATAATTAAAAAAGAAAGAACAAGAATGAGAAGCAAGAGCAAGTGAGACAGAGACCTAAACACAGAGAGAGAAAGAGAGGGGGGGGGGGAAGAAAGCTACAGGGGATAAATAAAAATAAATAAAAAGCATGTGTCCTATAAAAGGTGTTCTGTATTTCATTGGCCATCTCCAGTAGCTGTGTGTGGTGTGCCGAGGCCCAGGGGGGACGAGTAGCCACTCTAAATGTGTGTAACCCACATAAAGAAATTGTTTCTGGGAGATCGGGCTCCGTAAATTCATTCCTAGCCGCCAGCCCTGTTCTTATCCCACCTCCCAAAGGTGAGCTATCACATCCAAACATATATTTTTTAGATTCTTTCTCTCCGCACACATACACACAGACCCAGACTTTTCCACCAAACACACACACACACACACACACACACACACACACACACACACACACACACACACCAGACACCTTCCCTCCCCCACAGACACTCATCTTTGAGCAAACTCTCACTTTATCTGTATGCAATTTTCGCTCAGGATGCACACAGACATATACACAAACATATATATCTTTGACACACTTTTGTTGTTGTAGAAAATACACATTCACACATAACACATTGCTTTGCTCCCAAACGGCTTTTGTGGGACAGTAACGGTGACAGCTACAACAGCATCAGTACCTGCTGTGGAACAGAACCGCGTCAGAGGGAAACAGCAGCAGATGCTGCGCTCACAGCTTCAGGATTACCTTAGCCTGAACAAACTCTATTACTGCCTCTATTACCCGGGTATACAGAGCCCGGGAAAAAGCACTTTGCAGAACCACTGTTTACCCAGCACCTCTGTACCCCACACACCGATTCCCTTGACTACAGAGCAAGGAAGTGGGGAAGACCAGAGGTAGAGGAGAGAAGTTGCATCGGGGGAAAAACATTAAGCTTTTCTTTCAGTCGTTGTCACAGCCAGGGCAGTGTGTGTAGGGCTGAAACAGTTTGTTGTTTAACTCAGTGGTCAAATGAGAGAAAATCAGTTCGTTAGTTGATCATCAGAAAATTCATGGCAGTACTTTTGACAACCGAGTGAACCAATGGTGCCACATTTAAGATTAGAAGCAGTGCATACAAGGCAGTCAACATAAGGTGCAAAAGGACAAAATAAGGCACCAAGACAAATGAAGAAGAGCAAAATGCAAGAGAAATACAGTGTTAAGAGTCAGTGTTTGAAATGAATAGATACATAAAAATGCTTTAAAAATTCTGGTTCTTGCTTTTTAAATTTGAGGAGCTGCTGCTTATCTATATTTAATATCTCCACTAATTTAATATCTTTGTGTTTTGGAGAATTTGGTGGACATAGACATTTGTGTTGACTAAATGATTAATCCAGAATAAAAATAAAATATAAAATAAATTGTTTATGTTATTCTTCAACTAAATAAACTTCTACCAGTTACTGCCATATTCTATTCACGTGGCCTTGTTTTTTTTTATGATTGGACAAAATTAGCAATTTTAAGAACTCTGTTAATTTGTATAACTGAGTAATCGGTTAGGTCATTTACAAGCAAAGATGCCAAAATAAATCTAGTTACAGTCTTAAATATGAGGATTTGCTTTCTTTCATTGAGTATTTTTTGGTATTGGACAAGTTGTTGGAAATAACAAGCAATTAAAGATTTTAACCAATTCATCTGAAAATAAACTAAAATAATAACAAAATATTCAACAATAAAAATAATCCGTAGTAGCAGTCCTAAGTTAATAATTATTCATCAAGTAAAAAAGAACATATGTTTGCCAGTTACAGCCATATTGTATTGATTTGTTTGGGATATTTTACTCAAAACAAGACAAAACAAGAAACTGACATCATGTTGAACTCTTGTAATTCTTTGATTGCTAATTATTTTATACATTTTGTACAGAAAATAATAAGCGATTGGTTATAGATAATGATATTTATTTTTGGCAAAGTAAAACGACAGAGGAATACTGTGGCAGTGCTTTCCTTATTTGACTAATGAGGGTTTGTAATAGGGCAACGGTGACCGACACTCTGTGTGTGTGTGTGTGTGTGTGTTTGTGTGTGAGTGTGTTTCCATGCATACATGAGTGTTTTCCAAAGCTATTGATGTGATTGCAGGGCCAACAATACAATGCTGAATAGCACGTGCGAGGCAGTGTAAGTGGATGAGCAGAAGGTTAATAGGGGAGAGAATGAGAGAGAGAGCATGAGTGAGTGTGTGTGATTCTGTGTCCGAAAATGCATCGTATGCTCATGCTTAAGTCTGCGGTGAGTGATGACCTGCCATATATTTGAGTTGAAAGCCATCCATCACCCTCATCAGTGACTCGAGGGTCCTGTCATTACATGTTTCCCGTCATTTACACTGTTAATGGCCATCTCTCTCTTGACCAAACTCCCTGCTGTGCCGTCTCACCAGTCTCTCACTCTCAAACTCAAATTTTCATTTCAAAATAGAGGTGGACATTTTGATTGATTAGTTCAGTTCAGTTAAGAGATTCATTGTCACCAACTATAACGTTTGTTGACTTTTTCCCTAAGCTAAGCAATAAACTGCACTTCAGTGTGTACATCAGGAAGTGAACACATCACTTATTTTCTTTCAATCAGATTTTCACCAGGAACTAAAGTACTGCATCTGAGTTGAGCTCCACTGCTAAGGCTACTGATTCAGTCAGTGACAATGGTGATTCAGCAACTTCACTTCACTCAGAAGATTTGGTATTAACGTGACATGACTATTATCAATAAGTACATTTCTGCTTAAGCAGCTTGTATGAGGCAAGTATAACAATGTTCCATAATAAAAAGAAAAGCTAATCATTAAAAACAAAAAAAGTGAATATATAGTTTCTTTATAATTTATAATGGTGATTGCCTAGTAAGCGCTTGTTTGGTCGACACATTTTAATGTTGCAGAACTGTAAAACCTGCTGGCTCATCGAGGCATAATTGACAACATTTCAGAAACATTAGATTGCGGTGGATGTTGCGGTACCATGGTGACTAAATTCTTGGTGTACATGTTAACAACCATGGTTGCTTTTTTAGCAGCCAACTGTGCTGTGACACATTGTAACTTACTAAGAAAGCAATTTGATTTGTTGATTTTGGCGCAGCTGTAGCTTCTGTTAATGAGTCTGCAGTGACAGGAGTCTCCACCAGTGTGTGGGCTGTAGATGTGGTATCACTTTCAGCAGCGGTAATAAACCGACCGACACAGACACTGCAGCTTTGGCGGCATTACGGCTGACTCGTTATGGCTGACGGCAACGAGGAGCCGTTAACCAGTTAAGTCAGAGCTACGCCACACATACAACCCTCTGGCTCCAGCAGCTTTCTACATCAACAACAACTACACAGCAATCACTGTGGTCATTAGGCCCGGCTTTGTGTGTGCGTGTGTGTGTGTGTGTGTGTGTGTGTGAGATCTCTGCTCTCCTGGGGAGTGTTTGTGTGAGTCTCGTCTTGGTCATTCCTTCTGCGATGGCGAAAGAAAAGTTGGGAGCAAATGACGTCCCAAAACGCTGTGACATGGGAACCGCAGAGACACTCACAGTCAGTGATGAACTGAGCTGCTGTTGACAGAGTATAATGAGAGTCACTTTAATAATTTCTACTCTTTTTTTGGCCTGTTTTCAGCTCAGGGCATATCCTACTGGCTGCCTGTGTTTGTCTGTGTATGCCCTTTTATCTTGTAGTCTTTCATTATGCTCTTATAAGTGGAACCACTAGCTTTATGGCTGCCTAATTAGGTTGTTAGGCAAGCCCACAGCACATGCAATTATATCTAATTATGCAATTATGCATTCAGTGTGAAGCTTTCTACGCTGTAGATAGGTATGTTTAAGATGTAGCACAATCACAGCAGTTATCACTGCAGTTTTGAGGGGCTGGTTGTGTGTTAGTGTGGTTTAGCTGGTCTCTTGCTTGAAGCCCACCAATGGCAGAGCTGTAGAAGGGGATGGAGAAATAAATACATACACATTTTTATACTTTTGTGTCCACGTATCAACCAGTGGCTGATGATGATTATTTACCTGGGTGGGGCTACTGAGAGCTTCTGTTTACACAATAGCAATGTTGTGGTTTAGCTTGGGTCAGAGAGACTTTGACTCCAACTGTAGAAGACATTTACTCAAAAATGGAATTAGACAAGCAAACACACTCCATGCAACAGCTTATCTTGGCTACTAACTTTTCTCTCAAGCAAACAAAAACAAAACAAAACAAACATAGATTTAGAAAAAATATATAGTTTATTTAAATGTTTTTCATTTTCAGACCAATTTTGGATTTGGTTGTTATATTCTGCTTAATGCTTAAAGGCCGACTGCTTCTGTTATTGCAATTTCAATGTGCAGTAGTGCATTACAAACAGTTGCAACAGCCTACAGTTTAGCCTACCATGCTATCTTGCCATCGACAGCTGCCTGGACCAGTGGAGCTGGAAATGAATGATATAGGTTATGAATGAATAGCGACATATCGGTAAATGGTGCTCCATTCTAGTCTTCCGACCACTCAAAACACTGTACACTACATGCCAACATTCACCCATTCGCACACACATTCCTACACTGATGGCAGAGGCTGCCATGCAAGATGTCACCTGCCCATCAGGATCTAAACTCATGCACATTGACAAACACAGTGATGCCACAGCCTTTGGGAGAAAGTTGGCTCTCAGTATCTTGTCCAATGACACTTCTACAGGCAGACTGTAGGGGCTGGGAATTGAGCTGCTTCCCATTGGATCCTATGGAAGCGGTTGACACTGAATAAACTTTGTGGCTGGTGGGGTCGCTGCATGTGCGCCCTCCACCGGCCAGCCGTCACTGGTATCAACACTACATTTTCAGAAACATACTGTTCTGTAAGTCATGCACTTTAGTTCCTGGGAAGTCACTTCAAACATAAATGACAGTAAGAGGGAACACCTTGTTAAGAAGCTCAAGAGGGTAGGTCTTGTTCTCCTAATCTGTACACTTCAACATTCCAACACAGCCGGAGCAATTTCTGTTTTTCTACAAGACATGTTTCACACCAGCACTCCAATAGATGAGATATATATAAAAAAAACAAAAACAGTGGAAGAAGGGGAATGAGCTACAGTAGGTGGTGCGCTTCGGTGTGACATGTTTCTCTACAGATCCTATTGAAGAGAGCAGGCGAGGCTTGCTAGGCTCCCAGTGTGTGCGCGAGACAGGGCTGACAGTAATACAAGCAGTATCTGGCACCCCCTCCCTGGGATCACATCCTTAAGACGGTTTCTCTTACTAATCCCTTCCTAATATGACTAATATTATGACACTGCCATTAGCCAGAGCATTTTGAGGGCACACAGGGAGAAAACTACAGCCATGCATATAATCATGAACACAAACCTGAGTCGGTTTTAATATGCAACGTTTAATACAAATATTGTAAATATTGTATAAATATTATAACTGAACACGACTTGTATGTAGCTTTTACATTTGGTATTTATCATTTTTAATACCCAGTGCTGGTTTGGTCTTTTCGGGAGAAAACCATTTGGTGGACAGATTATGATGCCCGATACTTTCTGCCAGCAGCCACAGTCGTTCATTACAGGAATGTGTTGCTTAGCTGGATTTAGTGATAACCCCCGAGGCCGAGGAGACAAAGATATGTGTCAGTGCCGCCAGAAAACAGGACTTAATGAACAAATGGCGAGAGGAAAAAGCAAAAGTGACCAGAAAAAGATGATATCTACTGTGAGGAATGGAACATCAGCAATTTCTGTTTAGCACCAAAGATCATGTTACAATAAGAAAAGAGGATTTCATTCATAACCACTCTAAGATCATTTATAATCATAGTATTTGTTTAACTGTTTATGTCTGTGTACAATTAAAGTGACGACGTCAGTAGATAACACAACCTCCTCTCAGTTTGAGTGAGGATAACACTCAGGCTCTGTGGGAACGGCAGAGAGAGGCTCTGAATGCAGAACAAAAATTCTAAATTTAAAGCCATGAATTACCAAAAGACTGCTTTCAATTTGATTGAATCCAACTTTATTAGCATTCCGCCTGCCTTTATGCGATGAGGCTAAGCCGGCCTTGTGTCCTCCCCCGGACTGCAGCTGTGGCAGAAAAGGGCACAAATAGGAGCTTTATTTGTGATGCCGATGGCTTTGGGGCTTTTGGTAACAAGGAATTACATTGTCAATTATTTTAATCAATATGTTTTCTACACGTTTTGTTGCTCTTATCTCAAAAAGAAATTATTTGACTTATTAAGAATGTCTGTACTATTATGTGAAAATTAGAAATGTAATTTGTAGTCATGATAGTGGTATGGGTTTATAGATGGCAATGTTGATCTGTTGGACGGTCTGTTGACAAAATGTTACACTAAGTTGGTGAACATTATGCCTGCTAAACATCAGCATGTTAGCATTGTTAGCTCAAAGTGCTACTGTGCCTATGTCCATCTTCAGAGTCTTTGTCTTGTTTAAAGATTGATTTGATTATGTCTCTGCATGTTGTGTTTTTTTTTTTACTGAGCAACAAAAAATATGGATGACTTTGATATGCATTTTACATAAAACACAGGAAACAGTTGAAATTATTATTACCAGTTAAATGTCATCACGAACATGCAACGTGATGACTATCAGTGAGACATCAGGTGGAATTTCCAAATCTTGGTTGTACACTGTAGGAGTTAGTGGCAGATTGAGCTGTGAGTATACTTTATATTGTTTGTTTAGAGGTGGGGATATTCTGCACAATCTGCATACCCCTGACTACACTAATTGGGCTCTTAAAGCTCCTAAACCTCCTAAACCGTCTTTCTGAGTATTGCTGTCCTGTGTCATCCAGACTGCACCTTATGCAGTATGGGAGCTGTCTGTGGTGCTGACCAGAGCAGAGGGATTCAATGAGGGAGCTGTCTGTGGTGCTGCACCAGGGTCCAAACATGTTAGCAGTGGTAGGTGTAGCCCACTTGGTGTGCTTGACATGAACTCTTCCGA